>NC_085996.1:1707572-1729084 GCF_030014385.1 Trichomycterus rosablanca
GAGTGAATAAAACTCCCTTACAGTTTTCTCTTGTCCCAGCAGTTTTTAACATCAGTACATTTAGCATAAAATGTGTTCACCATTTTAATTGTAACATTTCACTTAAAAATCCTTGTTTTCTATAACATTTACACAGATTTTTTTTAATGCGATTAATCGCGATTAACTATATGAAATTCTGAGATTAATCGCGATTAAAAATTTTAATTGTTTGACAGCCCTAATATATATATATACTGTATATGTGTGTGTGTGTATATGTGTGTGTGTATGTATGTGTGTATGTATGTGTGTGTGTATGTGTGTATGTACAGTATATATATATATATATATACTGTATATGTGTGTGTGTGTGTGTATATGTGTGTGAGGATGTATGTGTGTATGTACAGTATATATATATATATATATATACTGTATATGTGTGTGTGTGTATATGTGTGTGAGGATGCCAGGGCCTTGTTTACCCCCAGACATTGCCAGTAAAGTCTGTGTGCACCACTAGGGATTTGAACCCTGGATCCTGGCATAGTGGCCACCCAAGCGCCCATAAATAAATATACCGCCTCTATATGCATTAACTACTAATAACAAGCATCTAACTCACCCCACAGTCAGTTCCATTACATCAGTGAAACCAGAACCGATGATCATGACTACACTATAATCACCTGTTTACGTTTTGTAAATGTTTCCGGCAGTTATACGAGGCGTCGCGGGTGCGTCACGGCCTGATGACCCTCGGCCCGAGCGGAGCCGGAAAGACGACCGCCATTAACATCCTCATGCGCGCCATGACAGAGTGCGGCGCTGCTCACAGAGAGATGAGGATGAACCCCAAAGCCATCACCGCGCCCCAGATGTTCGGCCGTCTGGACGCCGCTACCAACGACTGGACCGACGGGATCTTCTCCACCCTGTGGAGGAAAACTCTCAGAACTAAAAAGGGTGAGCATGAGCTGGGTTTTAAAAACTCTTCCAAAGTTATCAGCCATTTGAAGGGCAGAGTGAACCATTGTTCTGGTCTGAAGTGAGAAAAATTAACAACTTCAGGCTTTAAAACCCCCAGGATTCTTTGCTGTATTTGAAGTAGCAGCATAAACCAGTACAAACACATAACTGCAGCTCATGTATTAAACATGACATTAATATTATTCAATTATTATCTTTAGGCTTTGTAAATGTTTTCACTCCCTCAGAATGAGCACTGCACACTGCACATCATGTATTTATTCTTTATTCAGGAGAAAACATCTGGATTGTGCTGGATGGGCCAGTAGACGCCATCTGGATCGAGAACCTGAACTCGGTGCTGGACGACAACAAAACTCTGACCCTGGCGAACGGTGACCGGATCCCTATGTCCCCGAGCTGTAAGCTGGTGTTTGAGGTGCACAACATGGACAATGCTTCTCCCGCTACCGTCTCCAGAGTGGGCATGGTGTTCATGAGCTCCTCCGCTCTCAGCTGGAGACCCATTCTGCAGGTTCTCATTTATAACTGCTAACTCTCACTTACTGCTTAGTCCTGATCAGGGTCAAGGGGGATTCAGATCCACCCAGGAAAAAAGCTAGATGCAAAGAAGAAATACCACATTGACAGACAGACTCAAACCTAGAGGGAATTTAGATCTGCTAATCCACCCACTGGCAAGTATTAAGAAGTAGGAAGAAAATAAGGATTCTGTGGGAAAGTGGATCTTATGATCTTAAGTTCTAATGGGCTGAAGGGATTCCTCATTACAGGCAGCTGTAGCCTAGCGTTTAGGTACTGGACCAGTAATCAGAAGGTTGCTGGTTCAAGCCCCACCACTGCCAGGTTGCCAGGGCCCTTAACCCTCATTTGCTTAGATTGTATACTGTCACAGTACTGTAAGTCGCTTTGGATAAAAGTGTCTGTGAAATACTGAAAATGTAAATGTACTGCTGCAATAGCGGCCTCTGCTGGCTGGTCGAGACACCGCATGACACAGATGGTGAATAGCGGAGAGCAGTGCGTGACTCTCAGTACGCCATACTGATCCCTGCCCACCTAATGCAGGTGAAAAGAAGTGGCTGCTACACATGTGTCGGAGGGGGCATGTGTTAGGTACTGTGCTCCTCAGTCAGGGTCGAGATTTACAGCAGTAGAGCAGATATTTATATGAGATATTTATACTACAGAGATACCATCAGCCAGAACCAAATTCCTTGTGTTTATCCGATAAATCTGATTCTGATTCTGAGATATAACTGGGGAATTGGATGTGATTAGATTTGGAGAAAAAGGGAAAGATGCAACCATGCTGCTGTAGAAATAAAGTCTCAAATAAAATAAAACATGATGTGTCGTTTTCCCTTGGTGGTTACAGTGCAGTCAAACTAAATAAAAATATAAATGTACAATATTTATTCTTCCGTAACAGGATTCCTTAACAGGTCTCACTCTCATCATCTGCTTAGTAAAATAAGGAATAATAATAATGAAGCTTTTTGTGACCAGTTATAAGTCTGGTTAATAACAATTCAAGCTGCAGTATATCAAAGTGTGTGTGTGTGTGTGTGTGTGTGTGTGTCAGGGCTGGACCAACAAGCGCAGTGCTCAGGAAGCTGACAGCCTGATGAGCCTGTATGATAAGATATTTGAAGATGCTTATATATTCATGAAACAAAACCTCAAGCCAAAAATGCAGCTCTTGGAGTGCAACTACGTTATGCAGGTAAACTACAGTCATGCAGTATGAAAGAGTGTGGTCAGTACTTCAGTACTTCATTATCAGCATCCAGATCAGTTTTAAATCTTTATTAATGATCATTACACTTGAATAATTACTCGGTTACTATTACGTTACTTTACTGCGCTGATACCCGTACTGGTGCTCACCACCTGACGTGTGTGTCCAGTCGGTAAACCTGCTGGAGGGTCTGATTCCTCCTAAAGATGCTGGAGGCACGTTGAGCAGCGAGCACCTGGAGCGCCTCTTCGTGTTCTGCATGATGTGGAGTCTGGGAGCTCTGCTGGAACTGGATGACCGGGACAAGATGGAGCTGTTCGTTCGCTCTCATGAAAGCAAGCTTGACCTGCCACCGACAGAGCCTGGCCAGACCATGTTCGAGTACATGGTCAATCAGAACGGCAAGTTTACCACATCGACTTAATAAAGCTGGAGGCAACAGGTATTCCTGGTGTTTTTGGGACTGTGGGGTATTTTGGTGATTGGAATCGTGTCTCTGCTTCCGGAAGCAGATCAGGGAACAAACGACTGCGTCCAGCCTAATAAAAAATGAGCCCTCACTATTAGGGATGTAACGATGCACCACGAGACAGTTAAAAATCCATTCACATGTGTAACGATTCAAATCGGTTTACATGTACAGTATAATGAATCGATATTGACTTTAAGCAGCAGAGGGCGCTGGTGCTATTCACCTCGCCTGGTTGAAGTCACTACAGGGTTGCCAGGTTCAGAATGTATTTATGTGAGGATACTTTCTTTATTTGTATCATTTATGTATTTATTTAATGTGGGGTTTGTTTTAAAATTTCATTTCAGCTTTTTTACACAAAAAGGGAAACGTGCAGCATTGTTTTGCATAGTTTGCACCTACCTCAGAAATAAAAGGACTTTCATTATTTAGATAAATAAAAGATAAGCACAAATGCAGTATTTTTTATTTTTTTTTAAAGAGAATAATAAAAGGAAAATTTGTCTTCAATTTAATTTTGTTTAAAACAATCTGGAAAAATTCGTATCGTGAATCGCATCGTGGGTAGTGTATCGTTACATCCCTACTCATTATTGCTGATTATTTGCAGCCTATAAAGTGGATTTTTTTTATTTCAGGTGACTGGGATCACTGGAGTAAATACGTCGTGCAGTACGTCTACCCCACAGACTCGGCACCAGACTACACGTCCATTCTCGTTCCCAACGTGGACAACACCAGAACGAGCTTCCTGATTGAGGCCATCGCAAAACAGCGCAAGGTCGTCACATATCTAACTGCTGGAACACACGTGGACTGTGTGTCTCTGACCCTTGATTAGAAATTTTGTGTGTGTGTGTGTTGTGCTTAGGCTGTTCTCCTCACCGGTGAACAGGGGACTGCCAAGACGGTCATGATTAAGGCCTACACGAAGAAATACAACCCTGAGATGGATCTGTTCAAATCCATGAACTTCTCCTCCGCCACGGAGCCGATCATGTTCCAGGTGAAGGAAAGGAAGGAGATGCAGTAAAACTCACCATTACCGATGACTGATTCTGATTAACGCCGTTCTGATTACAGCGGGCAGTAGAGAGTTACATAGAGAAGCGGCTGGGCAGCACATACGGACCCCCCGGCAGACGGAGACTGACCGTTTTTATTGATGACATCAACATGCCTGTCGTCAATGAATGGGGAGATCAGGTCGGAAAATTAAACATCGATACAAATATACACCGATCAGCCATAACATTAAAACCACCTCACTGTCCATTTTATCAGCTCCACTGACCACATAGAAGCACTTTGTTTTTAACCTGCTTTCACCCTGTTTTACAATGGTCAGGACCCCCACAGAGCAGCTATTATTTAGGTGGTGGATCATTCTCAGCACTGCAGTGACACTGACATGGTGGTGGTGTGTTAGTGTGTGTTGTGCTGGTATGAGTGGATCAGACACAGCAGCACTGCTGGAGTTTTTAAACACCGTGTCCACTCACTGTCCACTCTATCAGACACTCCTACCTAGTCGGTCCACCTTGTAGATGTAAAGTCAGAGACGATCGCTCATCTATTGCTGCTGTTTGAGTCGCTCATCTTCTAGACCTTCATCAGCGGTCACAGGACGCCGCCCACGGGGCGCTCTTGGCTGGATATTTTTGGTTGGTGGACGATTCTCAGTCCAGCAGTGACAGTGAGGTGTTTTAAAACTCCAGCAGCGCCGCTGTGTCTGATCCACTCATACCTGCACACCACCACCATGTCAGTGTCACCATGAGAATCATCCACCACCTAAATAATACCTGCTCTGTGGGGGTCCTGACAAAGCATGTAGACAAACAGATGGACTACAGTCAGTAATTGTAGAACTGCAAAGTGCTTCTATATGGTAAGTGGAGCTGATAAAATGGACAGAGTGTAGAAACAAGGAGGTGGTTGGAGTTAAAGTCCAGTTTAATTGTTGTTTGTCCAGTAATGGTGATAAGAAGTGGAGGCCACACAGTCTATAAATAATCTGTAATATTTCATGTTTTTTTTCTGTAGATCACAAATGAAATAGTGCGTCAGACGATGGAGATGTCGGGCATGTACAGTCTGGATAAACCCGGTGATTTCACCACCATAACAGACGTTCAGATGATGGCCGCCATGATCCATCCCGGCGGTGGCAGGAACGATATTCCTCAGAGACTGAAGAGACAGTTCACAGTGTTTAACTGCACGCTTCCGGCCAACTCCTCCATCGACATGATCTTCGGTAATAATCACGTCGGTACTGCGCTCGGTCAGGAGTGAAATATGATGGGGTAACTGGATACGACTAGATTGGGAGGAACACTGGGGCAAAATGTGGGGATGTTTTGGTGTTTTTAGCTGCTTTACACTGATTGCTGATGTAACCGAGCGTCTTTAATGTTTACTGAGTCTATAAAGAAAGAAATCAACTGAACACAGACAAACTATTTAGAGCAGAAAACTTTACTGGTTTGTTCTTTTTGAGGTGCAGCACAGAGACGATCACGTGTGTAGAGAAACACACTTTTACATTCATTATGGATCCACAAAGGGACAAAATGCACTTAATACGTAAAACACACATCAAACACGGTCAGGTAGTGAAGTCTCGTAGGTTAATGTAATTACTGTAAGATTGCTAGGATGCCTTATACTGCACATTTCACGATCCGTGCTGTGATTTTCACGGTCTGAATTAGGCAGGACCTTAATTATTCATTATTAGTGGGTTCTGTCTTTCTTTTTCATGCCAAACCTTTGAAGCTGTTTCACAGAGAACTGACCAGTACTTTTCTATTAGGAATTATTGGCTGTGGATATTTCCATCAGTGTCGAGGATTTACACCAGAGATCTCTGACACTGTACAGCGTCTCGTACCCGCTTCCCGGATTCTCTGGCAATGGACCAAGGTAAAATGCATCGTTAGTAAAATGATCACTCCCTGTGAGGTGAAAGAGTCCAAACCTCTCCTGCACTGTGTTACAGGGGAAGATGTTGCCCACTCCATCAAAGTTTCACTACTTCTTCAACCTAAGAGATCTGTCCAGGATTTGGCAGGGCATGCTGAAGATCAGAGCAGAAGAGTGTGAGACAGTCGCCACCCTCCTGTCCTTGTTCAAGTGTGAATGCACTCGAGTCATCGCAGACCGGTAAGGTGTCTGTCTGGCTGTCTGTCTTTCTGTCTGTCTATCTATCTCTCTCTATCTATCTATCTATCTATTTGTCTATCTGTCCGTCCGTCTATCTATCTCTCTCTGTCTGTCTGTCTACCTGTCTGTCTGTCTATCTGTCCGTCCGTCCGTCTATCTATCTCTCTCTGTCTGTCTATCTCTCTGTCTATCTATCTATCTATTTGTCTATCTGTCCGTCCGTCTATCTATCTCTCTCTGTCTGTCTATCTATCTATCTATCTATCTAGGGTCTATCTATCTGTCTATCTATCTGTCTGTCTGTCTGTCTATCTATCTCTGTCTGTCTGTCTATCTATCTCTCTGTCTATCTATCTATCTATCTATCTATCTATCTATTTGTCTATCTGTCCGTCCGTCTATCTATCTCTCTCTGTCTGTCTGTCTACCTATCTATCTATCTATCTATCTATCTATCTATCTATCTATCTATCTATCTATCTATCCGTCCGTCTATCTATCTCTCTCTGTCTGTCTGTCTATCTCTCTGTCTATCTATCTATCTATTTGTCTATCTGTCCGTCCGTCTATCTATCTCTCTCTGTCTGTCTGTCTATCTATCTATTTATCTATCTATCTATCTATCTATCTATCTATCTATCTATCTATCTATCTATCTATCTATTTGTCTATCTGTCCGTCCGTCTATCTATCTCTCTCTGTCTGTCTGTCTATCTATCTATTTATCTATCTATCTATCTATCTATCTATCTATCTATCTATCTATCTATCTATCTATCTATCTATCTATCTTTCTATTTGTCTGTCTATCTATCTCTCTGTCTGTCTGTCTATCTCTCTGTCTATCTATCTGTCTGTCTGTCTGTCTATCTATCTATCTATCTATCTATCTATCTATCTATCTATCTATCTATCTATCTATCTTTCTATTTGTCTGTCTATCTATCTCTCTGTCTGTCTGTCTATCTCTCTGTCTATCTATCTAGGGTCAATCTATCTGTCTATCTATCTGTCTGTCTGTCTGTCTGTCTGTCTGTCTATCTATCTAATGACTAGCTGTGTGTATTCCAGGTTTGTGTGTGAGGAGGATAAGCACTGGTTCGAGAAGTCTATAGCCCAGGTCATTCAGGAACACGTGGATCCTGCTTTGGTGCCACACCTCCACCCCGACCCTTACTTTGTGGACTTCCTGAGAGAGGCTCCAGAGCCTACAGGAGAGGAGGCTGATGACGCCTGTCTCGACGCTCCCAAAATCTATGAACTGGTACGTTTATTTTAAAACATGGTCCTGACCTGGTCTCAGCTGGGCTGTAATGAGAGCTGATTAAATACACCAGCAGCTCCTGCTGTCTGCTCGAGGTTCCTCCAGGACATTGCATGATGCTCCATACACAGTAAAGCACCTGGCCGGTGTCACAGATCAGCCAGGCACATGTGGGAAGGGACGAGGGCTAGTATAAATCTTACACACATCACACTTCTGCTATATTTCCCAGGTGCCGGACTTCCAGTTCCTGTCGGAGAGACTGCGGTTCTATCAGAGCCAGTATAACGAGGCTGTTCGGGGCTCACATCTGGACCTGGTCTTCTTTACTGATGCCATGACCCACCTCATCAAGGTCAGTGTAAAGTTCTGACCACAGCTCAGCCTTTAAACCCAGAGTTTATAAAAACTGCTAGTTTCTCTCGGCCGCAGATCTCCCGCATCATCAGGACCGATGGAGGAAGCGCTCTGCTGGTGGGAGTGGGAGGGTCGGGCAAGCAAAGCCTTTCACGGCTCGCGTCGTACATCGCCGGTTACAGGATATTCCAGATTACACTCACTAGGTGAGACGGCGTAGTTCCCTGGGTTGAGTGATTTGCAGAATATCAGTGATTCTGCACTTTTTACATCTTTATCCTGTATCACTCAGAACCTATAACATCAGCAACCTGATGGATGACCTGAAAGTGCTGTTCAGAACGGCCGGCGCTGAAGGAAAAGGCGTCACGTTCATCTTCACGGACAACGAGATAAAAGACGAGGCCTTCCTAGAGTACCTTAACAATGTTTTGTCATCTGGAGAGGTGAAGCAGCTTCACTAATCACTAATAACTAAGTCCCTACCGATTCACGGACGTGAGAATGGCGCCATGGACCGTGAAATGAGCCGTTCCCCGTGTAATATGTAATTTGCTGTGAAATTTAAAATGTACGGTTTAGCGATTTACCATTTTTTATTCACGTGCAGTACAAATGCATCAAGATTACTGGTTAATCCGCACTGTGAGGCGCCCTAGTGTAACCGAGCGTCTTTAGAGTTTGATGATCACGTGTGTAGAGAAACACACTTTCGATTATGGAATCCACAAAGGGACAAAATGCGCTCATTATCAGCAAACAACATCACAGAAAAGTCTCTTACACTAGCAGTCCTACGGCAATTCAGTTTGCAATGAGTTAGTCAAAATGACCAAGATGTGGAACACGGACAAGAGCTTTAATATTTAAATTAATGACATTTTTAATTAATGACATAAATTAATGAAAGACTGTAAAGACGTCCGTAAAATGAAGCACATTTCCCAGTGAATTTAGTCGAGCCCTAGTAATACGGATCATTTCTGCGGAAGTAAAAACACACTGCACTTGATATTCACTTTCTCATGTTTCTCCTCTAGGTCTCGAACCTTTTTGCTCGTGATGAACTGGACGAGATAACACAGAATCTCATCCCCGTAATGAAAAAGGAGACGCCCCGAGTGCCGCCCACCTTTGATAATCTGTATGAATACTTCATCTCCCGGGCCAAAAAGAACCTCCATGTGGTGCTGTGTTTTTCCCCGGTGAGTCTCACCCCTCTGTTTGATGCTCTTCATTTTATTCTCTCAGAATGTGAGTCAGATTCACTCACAGTAAAAGAGCAGTTACAGAAATCGTTGTAATTTTAAGACTGAAGTGAATTAACACGCTTCATAATGTGGAATATTTTGATCAGGTGGGGGAGAAGTTCCGCTCCCGCTCTCTGAAGTTCCCCGGACTGATATCCGGATGCACCATGGACTGGTTCACCCCGTGGCCGAGTGAAGCCCTGATGGCCGTGTCCCAGTATTTCCTCTCGGACTTCCACATGGTCTGTTCGCCTGAGGTGAAGACTGCGGTGGTCCAGACTATGGCCGTCTATCACGACAGAGTCTCCTCCACCTGCGAGAGCTACTTTGAGAGGTACCGTACTGTACTTAGAGATACAGCCATGTTAGAGAACCTCAGTTTTATAGACACTAAGTCACCCAAACTAGTAAAGAGGGTCAAGACGAGGATCAAACCCAGGTCCTCGGGGCATATTTTGCTGCCTCATCAATCGAATCTCACAGTGATGACGTCTAACATTCATTTAAAGGGAATTTATTTAATGGGTTAAGGGCCTTGTTCAAGGGCCCAACAGTGGCTGCACGACAGAGCCTGGATTTGCATTGACAGTCATTGACTGGTAGCCCAAAGCTCTATCCACTAGGCTCCCACTGTCCCTTGTACCTTATATCAAGGGTTTAACCTATGCTGTTATCTTTTAACTTAACGGGCACAAATTCCCACAGGCATACTGTAATATCAGAGTCATTTGAAGCGCTTTATTAGAGAATCGGCTATTGTTCTAGCTAAACAGCTCATTGTCAGGTGTCCAGATACCTTTGGTCATACCAATTCCACTTATACCAAAAGGTATTCATGTATAATCGAGCTGAATTCATGAAATCTGTCCCTTTCTTTTGCTACAGATCAGGTTTTGTGGTCCAAAGTCTGGAATCAACCTTTCTGTTCCTCTTTCTTTTTATTCAGATTCAGACGAAGGGCCCACGTCACCCCGAAATCCTACCTGTCCTTCATCAATGGATACAAAACCCTCTATACAGAGAAGCACACCCACATCAACACTCTTGTTGAGCGCATGAATGTCGGTAGGGACAAGGCCAGTACATTTGTAATGTGTTTTGTGTGTGTACGAGTGTGTTTGAGTGATCAAGCCCTGCTCGTTTCCCAGGTCTAGCCAAGCTAATGGAAGCCAGCGAATCCGTCGCGCAGCTGTCCAGAGACCTGGTGGTGAAGGAGCAGGAGCTGGCGTTGGCCTCGGCCCGAGCCGACAAGGTACATCATTCGATCAGAACTGAGCAGAGCGTTTTCACTTTGCTAGATCGATCGTGAGCTCATGGACTTGGTCGTGCAGGTCCTCAAGGAGGTGACTGTGAGCGCCGAGGCCGCCTCTGTGGTCAAAAACGAGGTGCAGGTGGTGAAGGATAAAGCGCTGAAGATCGTGGAGGAAATCGAGAAGGAAAAAGGTGTGGCAGAGCTGAAGCTGCAGGCGGCTGAACCTGCACTCATGAAAGCTGAGGCGGCTTTAAACGTGAGTTCCAAAAACTGATGTAGCAGCTCAAAAGTATTTGGACACCTGACCATGGGCTTGTCAGACCTCCCATTTTAAAAACACACAGTGGCGTCTGATCTATTCAGCTAGAACGACAGCGGCTTTTCTAATAAAGCCTCTTTAAATGACTTTGAAATACAGAATGCCTGTGGGAATTTGTGCCCGTTCAGTCGAAAGATGACAGCGTTTGTATGGCTCGGCACATGAATTCGATAATTAAAAGAAGTGTCCAAATACTTTTGTACTATATATACAAACCTGAAGAAGTGAGATCCAAGAGTTACCTCTCTTTAAATTTTAATGACAGAAGAAACCTAAAATAGAAATAAGCAGGAAACGCTTATAGGTGCTTATAAAACGATTTCTGAAGCACAATGCTAAGTGAGACCCAACCTGCCACGCCCACACAGGCCGACAGAAAGCGTAGTTCTCTCTGAACTAAACTTCAAAGCATTTTCTGCGCCTCATTAAAGGTTCCTCACTACCTGAGAAGCACCGTCTAACAGCGTACCTCTGACTGACTGGCTTTGCCCTCTGAATTATTTGCTAGATCTCCTGCTAGCGCTCTCTAACTTTTGTCATTAACTCAGTTGATACAGGGTAGAGTCGTTCTGGGTCTTTGATTCTGTTTTATGAGTTGACTTGTTCGGTTCCCTGCCGAGTGTGTGTGGTTCTGTTTGTGTGGCCTGTCCTTTCTACCCTTGTCCTGTCCTGTTCACTGGAACGACTGTAGGATCTGAAACCACTATATCCTAGATTTGTAAATCGTTTTTGACCTCGTGTCTTTAACAGACCATCAAACCGGCCGATATCGCAACAGTGAGGAAACTGTCCAAGCCACCACATTTAATCATGAGAATTATGGACTGCTGTCTGCTTCTCTTCCGCAAGAAGCTGGACCCCGTCGTCATGGATCCAGAGAGGCACTGCCTTAAGCCCTCCTGGAGCGAAGCCATGAAGGTAAAATCCCTGAAACACCGTGCAGGACCTCACGAGATCTGATGGTTCTAATGAGACTAATGATACGAGTCTCCTCTCTTCACCCCTAAGCTGATGAGCGGCGGCGGCTTCCTGACGTCACTGCAGCAGTTTCCTAAGGACACGATAACCGAAGAGACGATGGAGCTGCTGGAGCCGTACTTCCAGATGGAGGATTACACGCTGGAGAACGCCAGTAAAGTGTGCGGAAACGTGGCGGGTCTGCTGTCCTGGACACAGGCTATGGCCACCTTCTTCAGCATCAACAAGGAGGTGCTGCCACTGAAGGTAAAACACGAGAGCCGGACCCACAGAAATCACTTCAAAATACATACGGTGGTTTATTAATCATGGATATATACAATCTATACGATTAAAAACTCAAAGATTAAAGGCTTTTCTTACAGGTCTCACTTTTGTGTGTTGTGTGATTATAAATATGGACATGCTGAGGCAGCAAGACTAAAATCACTGCCAGTCATTAGACTCCTAAATTGTGAGCTGGAGTGGTGCAGGGGGTTTGATTTTGGGCTACGATCGCAAATTTAATTTTCATTAACCTCGAGACAGGAATACCCTGAACTCGGTGCCAGTCCATTGCAGAGCAGGGTGCCAGTCCCAGATCTCAGCTGTGATGGGCGAGCATAATATACGATACCCCTGCACCTAAATGTAACGTGTGATGTTCACTTCTGGTTCATCAGCGGCAAAAGCACATTCGTTACCAGCATCCCAACACACACACACACACACAAGACTCTTCTCTAACTTTATTAGTAACACTGGCATATCCTGCCTTCTTCCTACCCAGGCTAATCTCAGCGTTCAGGAGAACAGGCTAACGGCAGCTAATAAGGAACTGGCTAACGCTCAGGCCCAGCTGGATGAAAAGCAGGCAGAGCTGGACATGGTGCTGGCCAAATTCGAAGCAGCCATGAAGGAGAAGCAGGTACGTCCTCTTCTACTGGTGACTGGTGCATCATACATCAGTTTTAACTGTAGATACTGGGATTTTCATCTCAACAGATCAAGCACTCAGTGTGTGTATGTGTGTGTGTGTGTGTGTGTGTGTGTGTGTGAGCGCTTCCTACCTAATCAGTCCATCTACCTGCACTAAAATTCACTGTAGCCAATCAGACTGCAGTTACCACCTTAAATTTCCAGTCACCAGTCAGACTCCACTTCAGACACTCAACGTCAGTCGGTTCTGGGCGTGGCGTTGAGTTTTAAAGACGTTGAGTTTCGAGGTATTTTCCCCCATAAGGATGTTTGGGGAACCTGTTAATGCGTCCATGGTCCCGGTGAGCTGCAGATATTTTAGTCTCATGTAAAATAATGAGGTTGTTTTTGACTCTTAAACACTGAAAATAACACAAATATAATATAAACACACTGAAATACAATTACTAACTGTTAAAAATGCAATAAAAGCTGCACTTTAGCTTTACTTTATTGTTTTGTTATGCTTTTTAATGAGTGGAGAGAACTTATGAGCAGTAATAATGAAGAGAGGTTTAGTGTTTTTATGTTGTTCTTTTAATACATTAAGTTAAGAGTTTTAGACTCTGGGAGAAGCTGATTCTGATTCTCACCATTTCTCAGAAGCTGGAGCTGTAACACAAAGTGAAACAGGAAGGAGAATCATGTGGAGCTGTAACCCTGGATCTGACGCTTATTCCACACTAATGCAGATTCAGCTCATGTTCACATGACATCTTACCACACCGCTCAAGCCAAGCGCTGATCAAAGCACACGTTGAGTTTGAGGGAAACGTTGAGTTTAAGGGTACAAATTTCTCAAAGAAGGCCGTCGAGTTTCAGATTTTGAGTTTAGGGGACGTACAGTTACAAGGTACCACAGTACTAACATTAGCTGTTGATCCAAGTCCACATTCCCTAATACCCGGGGCCCAATCAGAGCATTTCGTGGCCTTTTTATTTCACAAATCACTGTGTGTGTAAACGTGCATCTAATGCTTACGAGACACTGGAATAACGTTAACTGTTTTCAGGATCTGCTGAACGACGCCGAATCGTGCAGAAATAAAATGCAGACGGCCTCCGCTCTGATCGACGGGCTGAGCGGGGAGAAAGTGCGCTGGACCGAGCAGAGCAGAGAGTTCACCTCACAGATCAGCAGGCAGGTTTCTCTCAGTCTCTCCACGGCTCCTGGGGTCGAACCGAGGTTCACGTGTCTGTCTCTGCTCTGCTCTCAGGCTGGTTGGAGACGTCCTGCAGCTGACCGGCTTCCTGTCCTACTGTGGTCCGTTCAACCAACAGTTCCGTAACATGCTGCTGAAGGAGATCTGGGAGGACGAGCTCACGAAGAAGAACATTCCCTTCACTGAAAACCTGAACCTGATCTCCATGCTGGTGGACCAGCCCACAGTAGGATTTTATTTAACATCCTGGTCTTAATACCACCTACATGATGTGGGATTTAGTCCTAGATACTCAGTTCTGGTTACAGTGCTGGTACTGGTGCTTTATCTAAAGCGACTTAGAGTAGAGTGACAGTACAGTCTCAGCAATTAAGGGTTAAGGGCCTTGCTAAAGGGCCCAACAGCAGCAATCTGGCAAAGGTGGGGCTTGAACCAGCAAGCTTATGATTGGATGAATCCAAAACAAAACAGTAAATGTTCTGAGTGTAAAGAGAAGCCCTGATTAATCAGTAGTCAGTACTGATGCCTGATGAGAGTGGGATCAGTGAAGGCTGTTGATGGAATGTTGATGGAAGACCCTCACAGGTGGTATCTTCTCCCCCCTCGTTCAGATCAGCGAGTGGAATCTGCAGGGCCTTCCGGGTGATGACCTGTCGGTGCAGAACGGCATCATTGTCACCAAAGCTACCCGCTTCCCCCTCCTCATCGACCCCCAGACTCAGGGCAAGGCTTGGATCAAGAAGAAGGAGAAAGCCAACGAGCTCCAGGTCAGATCCGTGGCTCAGGCTAGCTAACGTCAGCACTAGGTACACGACATGATGCTAACGAACGCTCCGTATCGTTCCAAGGTCACGTCTCTGAATCACAAGTACTTCCGCACCCATCTGGAGGACAGCCTGTCCCTGGGTCGCCCTCTGCTCATCGAGGATGTACCCGAGGAGCTGGACCCAGCGCTGGATAACGTGCTGGAGAAGAACTTCATCAAGTCTGGATCCTCCTACAAGGTGAGCGTTACATTTACATTTCCGGAATTTAGCAAAAGCGACTTACAGTCTGAGCAATTGAGGGTTTAGGGCCTTGCTTAAGGGCCAAACAGTGGCAGTGGTAGGGTTTGAACCAGCGACCTTCTGCTTACTAGTCCAGTACCTTAACCACTTGGCTACAACCGCCCTACATGTCAATCATTTCTATCACATTTCATCCAAAGGCCCTTACAATTATGACTGAATACAGTTTGAGCATTTAAGGATTAAGGGCCTTGCTTAGGGGCCCAACAGTGGCAGCCTGGTGATGATGGGGCTTAAACAGACAACCGTATGATTACTAGTCCAGTACCTTAATCACTGAACTACCACTGCCCATGCATGTAAATAAATAAACAATGAATGGATTAATCACAGGGCAGATGTAGGTGGGTACCAGAGCTTTTACATCAGGACGTGCCTGCATATCCTGTTCAGTGTTAACCGAAACACTGCGTACGACAGGTTAAAGTCGGAGACAAAGAGATCGACGTGATGGACGGCTTCCAACTCTACATCGCCACCAAGCTGCCCAACCCGTCCTACACGCCCGAGGTCTGTGCCAAAACCTCCATCATCGACTTCACCGTGACCATGAAGGGCCTGGAGAACCAGCTGCTGGGCAGAGTCATCCTGACCGAGAAATACGTACGTCTGCACACGTTTCACGTCATCCCTTACATTCCTTTCAGTGATAAATAATGAGCCGGTCCATCACTGACTGATGTTACACAGGAACTGGAGGCTGAGAGGCTGAATCTGATGCAGGACGTCACGGCCAACAAGAGGAAGATGAAAGAGCTGGAGGATAATTTGCTTTACAAGCTCAGCACCACAAAAGGTGCGTATATAAGACCATACCAAAATAATAATTTAGTATTTAGTCATGAAGTCATGAGTATATTCATGTATTCATCTGTAACAGATCAGGTCTAACAACCGCTACTGTAACGTGGCGGAATGAATTTACCATGTCGGGCTTAGTGGGTAGCACTGTCGCCTCACAGCAAGAAGGTCCTGGGTTTGATCCCCAGGTAGAGCGGTCTGGGTCCTTTCTGTGTGGAGTTTGCATGTTCTCCCCATGCCTGCGTAGGTTTCCACCGGGAGCTCCGGTTTCCTCCCACAGTACAAAGACGTGCAAGTGAGGTGAACTGGAGATACAAAATTGTTCATGACTGTGTTTGATATTAAACCTGTGAACTGATGAATGAAGTGCGTCAAACATGATGTTAAAATCCTCATAAATAAATAAAGAGTCATGTCCTTCTGTGTTGCTATGCTGGCTGACAGAGGGGGCACGGAGGCGCAGATGATTGATGTGTCCAGCTCTCTGCTGGCATGGGAAACCAGCATGGTCTCAGCAATGAAAAGTTAAAAAGTTATTTATTTAATTTACTTTCTTTTCTTAGTTTTTTGGGAGTAAACTAACACGTCAACCAAGGAGTAGATCTGGCCCAAACAAGAAATACAGCTTATTTTTACCCAAGTATTTAGACTCAAAGTAAACTCAGACAAATGGTTGAGCAGACCATTAAAGGGTTAATAATGTGCTGACTGGACACAACTGTGATTCTTACAAATATCACAATTACCGGTTGAACTTGAGTAAACTTACTGGTCCATGTAGCACAAGGTCACCGTAAGTTATTTGAGTAAGTAATAAAGAAACTTTTAGAGGTCTTGTAAATGAAAATAGACTTGTTGTTTAGTCCACCCCCGTCTCTGTCTGTTCAGGCTCTCTGGTCGACGACGAGTCCATGATCGGGATCTTGAGAGTCACTAAGGAAACAGCAGCGGAGGTGAGCGAGAAGCTCAACGTGGCCACCGAGACGGAGACGAAGATCCTCGCCGCTCAGGAGGAGTACCGTCCCGCGGCGTCCCGCGGCAGCATCCTCTACTTCCTCATCACAGAGATGAGCATGGTCAACGTCATGTACCAGACCTCGCTCGCCCAGTTCCTCAGGATCTTCGACCTCTCCATGTCGAGGTGCCGTTAACCCCGCACCTCCATCTGTAACCACTTTATTATGAGTGCGTATTTTAATTATGAGTGAATCTTTTCCAGGTCAGAAAAAACCCCCCTGACCCAGAAGCGCATCGCTAACATCATCGACTGTCTGACGTACGAGGTGTTCAGATACACGGTCCGAGGCCTGTACGAGAATCACAAGTTCATCTTCACTCTGCTGCTGGCTCTCAAGATCGATCTGCAGAAGGGCAACATCAAGCACAGCGAGTTCCAGATTCTTATTAAAGGTGCCACCTGAGACAGAAAGCTACAGCACACGAGGGAATATTTATCCCTCTGTCTCTTTAACTTTCTAATTTAATGCCCTAAACTCATTTTTAACTCGCACAGGGCAAATTAACACTGTAAACACGGTAAAAACAACACAAAGCAGGCGATGCTGTCCTGACAGGATATAAAAGGAGCATTGATGAGTTCTTATAGAAGATTGTATGCAGTAGTAGACCTAGAGCTGAACTCTTTTGGAAGTAACATGTTTTCATTGCTGTAATGTTTAAACCTGACGATACTGTGACGGTATTGTAGGACCATTCCGCCGAATCGGTGCCATTTCTGTCCCCAGGAATCTTTAAAATGCATTTATATATTTATTTATTTATATTTATATATATATATATATAATATATATACTGTATATGCATTGTCTCCCTTTTTCTCCCAACTTTAAGTGCGAGAACGAAGCCAACCCACGCCCCCTCCGACACGTGGGCAGCAGCCGTATGCATCTCATCACCTACACTTTGACGAGTGCAGTGCGGATCAGCACTGTGTACGGAGAGACACACCCTGATCAGCGCACTCTCTCCCAGTCTCTGTGCAGGTGCCATCAATCAGTCAGCAGAGGTCGTAGTTGCATCAGTTATGAGAGAGTCCCTATCCGGGTTAATATCCCACCCCTATATGAACAACAGGCCAATCGTTGTCCATGTGGCTGCTCAGCCCAGCCGGCAGGCAGAGCCGAGACTCGATACGATGTATGTGAGATCCCAGCTCTGGTGTCCTAGCGCGTGTTTTTACCGCTGCGCCACCTGAGCGGCCTTAAAATGCATTTTTAATTAAGCAAAATATCCTGCACATTGATTTAATAACGAGTTCGGGAGATATAATTTAAAACGTTCATTAAAACTCCCTACAACACTGAAAAAGTAGTATTTCTTCATGTCCCCACTTTGACACGACAGCTTACAGTGAAATATAAGGATTAATGGTTGTGGATCCCTCTGATGTTTGGAGCCAGGTTCAGTTTATCAGAGCAGAACTGAGAACATTTCACAGTGATTGTTTATCTGAATTTTGTTTCACTCTCTCTGTTTAAAGGTGGTGCCGCCCTGGATCTCAAAGCTTGTCCTCGTAAACCCTTCCGCTGGATTCTGGACATGACATGGCTGAACCTGGTTGAGCTGAGCAAACTGCCCCAGTTCACCAACATCATGAGCCAGGTCAGTAACATCCTGTAAAATGTGCTTTATAATATAATAACTTCTAATGGCAAATTCACCAAAAAATGTGCAGATAGAAAAATGATTTAAACAAATATGAACACTTGTTTGAAAGCTGTGGTCAGAGCTCAGGGTCAGTCATTGTACCAAGAGATTTAAGGGCCCTACTAAAGGGATTTAAACTCACAGCCTTCCAGTTGATACCCAAAGCTTGCTTTTTACTCTGACACACTGTAGCCTATGAATAATGATGATTACACATTTGTGTTGAGTTTTATTGGCATACAGTTAATAAATAGTATTATTATATTGATGTTTATGCACACGTTCCTGTTCATACACAAAGGTGTCCCGGAATGAAAAGGGCTGGAAGGCGTGGTTCGATATGGACGCACCAGAGGACGCAGTGATTCCCGATGGTTATAATGATTCACTGGAGATCTTCCACAAATTACTGCTTATCAGGTACAATATCAGTCGTCTAAGGGTACGATTCTTCTCCCTCTGGCTGCTGCAAATTAATTTGATGCCAAAAGTTTTACATCAAGAGTTACATCAACTCAAGACATCATCAAAAAGCATCATCAGCCGTGCAATCATTGTAAAATTTAGCAGAATGCACCTCATTTTACTTGGAAGATGGGTCTGGGTCTGGATCAGGTCTGATTCTGTGTTTTAAGTAAATGGGCTCATTCAGATACATGAGCTCTGATTTGCTCATGATGGTTAATGCCATTACTCCAAACCAGAGAAAAGTTCAGCTCTCCTTACTCCTGATATTAATAATGTATTTATTTTTATGACTTCAGATGGGGTGACCTTAAAGATGCTGTAGATCTTAAATCTAAATCTACTTTTTTTATTTTCTCCCATTTTTCTCCCGATTTAGCATAGCAAATTAGTCTTCCACCGCTGGGGATCCCGACTGCGTCCGAGGAGGGTATATTCGCCTGTCCCATGCCCCCTCTGACGCGTGCACAGTCCCTTAACCCCTTCTTATTTGCCCACGCCTCAGTGGATTGGCACATGAGGCCGGATATCACGCGCCTCGGGCTACTTATCAGGGTCCTTACACAGCATCGAAGACCTCGCCTACTTTTTAGTCCCGTCTTTTCCCACACAACAGACTTCGATTGCCAATTTTGTCTCACATTTGTGCCCGCTAGAGTCCCAGCACTGGTGTGCTAGCGGAATATATCGCTGTGCCACCCGGGTGCCCTAAATCTACTTTTGTGATAGTTTCAGTGTTTATTAACAGAACCATTCATTAAATTGCTTTCTCAGTTAAAAAGAGGATGAAAATTAATCACCGCTTGTGATTAACCATGTGTGGATCATTACAGTATCAGCAGACCAGGACTTTTAAAGCACCACCATTGTGAATGAAGTGAATTTAAACAAATGTCATGTGACAGATCCTGGAGTCCAGATCGCACGCTGTCTCAGGCCAGGAGCTACGTAGGGCACGCATTGGGCGCGAGGTTCGCCCAGTCTGTTATTCTCAATCTGGAGGCAACGTGGGGGGAGAGCGACCCTCGTACCCCTCTGATCTGCTTCCTCTCCATGGGCTCGGATCCAACCAACCAGATAGAAGCTCTCTCCAAGAAACTCAGACTCGGTAATAAAGCCGTAACTAATTACAGTGGAGCAAAAAGTGGAGGACTGTTTTTTACTGTATGTTGGGTTGCTTGTTTAGAATGCAGAGCTATATCTATGGGACAGGGACAGGAAGTGCATGCGAGGAGGCTGGTGCAGATGTCCATCGCACAGGTACCAACACTACCTACAGAGACGTTTATTATATTCAGAAATTAAATCCTGTGTAAATAAGATTTAATCACACTAAAGATAAGTCTGAGAACTGGTATAGGGTACTGGGGTTCCAGTCTCAGTGATGCTATAGGCTGACAGGGTGTCTGCACATACATGATTGGCTGTGTCTGAGGGAGGAGGGATAGAAGGAAGTCCTTGCACCCAGTATGCGGTCTGTGAAACCGGACCTGCCGTGACCCTGACCTGGCATAGCCATGACTAAAGCATTTCTGTATGGAGCAAACATCAAGTCTTATTTAGAAGACCTTACAAACCTTCTTGTCATACATTCAGTTTAAAGCTCATCACCAGTAATTGTGTGTCTGACCGTCTGTGGTCCACAGGGAGGCTGGGTCCTGCTGCAGAACTGCCACCTGGGTCTGGAGTTCATGGACGAGCTGCTGGACACCGTGAGCACAGTGGAGAACGTTCATGAGAGCTTCAGGGTGTGGATCACCACGGAGCCACACGACCGCTTCTCCATCACGCTGCTGCAGGTAATGTAACATCATCAACAGGGGGGAAACTTGGGGGAAACCAGGGGGTCGAGGTCTCCGATCATCATCATCAAAGAATCTTCTTGTCGTTTTAGTCCTCCATCAAGTTCTCCAACGATCCTCCTCAGGGAGTGAAAGCCGGACTGAAGCGAACGTTCGTCGGGATCTCTCAGACTCAGCTGGACGTCAGCAACCTGCCCATGTGGAAGCCGCTGCTGTACAGCGTCGCGTTCTTGCACACGGTGGTGCAGGTAGGAACGACCTGGCGCTTACAGGATACGTGGTTTCCCAGAATTACACAGTCTTCACCTTTTTTTTACGCAGGAACGTCGCAAGTTCGGACCCCTGGGCTGGAATATTCCGTACGAGTTCAACTCGGCAGACTTCAGCTCCAGTGTGCAGTTCATCCAGAACCATTTGGATGAGTGCAGTCCCAAAAAGGTTCGGAATAATGTCTTACTTTGATAAAAAGTCTTTGGGTCTGTGTGAAACCGAGCTCTCTCTGTACATAGACGCGTTTCCCATCATTCTACACTCCCGAGAAGAGGGCGTGTCTAAATTCTTAGCTCCCTTAAAATGCTCCTACTGAGGCGCCTTAATTCTGAGTGATGATCTGACTGAGCGTCTCCTTAGCGCTGAAGGCAATCCCAGCATTCAGTGCGGCACAACTTTGCTCACAAAAAACTACAAACGTGGCGGATGAATCAATCCAGAGCAACTAACGGAGTTCCTTTGACATGTAAATAAATTCACATTGATGTTTAATTTGTATAAAGGTGCAGGAGTGACGTTTATTTGTAAATTCAGGCGTAGAGCGTCT